>NC_085139.1:218224179-218266214 GCF_024139115.2 Armigeres subalbatus
TAGAAGTTACGCATTGCTGAATTATGCTAATGTACAGAACCCTATCAATATGGGTATCAAACTCAAGATTATTCGAGGTGATACTTGAATGCATTTTAGAACCAGCAGTTGCCAGACCACATTGTAGGTTTCAGGTGCCCTTGGGGACAAATGTCCAGAACATACTAATCGGTTCGCCGCCGCACGAGGTTGACCATCTACAAAACGCTCATTAGAACAGTCGGCCTTACGACCACGAAAGTTGACGTTGCCGCGAAGGTCCAACGCGCCCTGGAGTTTTCGAATGGAAAGTGTTACGGACCATCTATGGCAAGGTAGATAGACGATATGGTGGAGGCCAATGACAACGAGTTGCAACTGTTAGGCGAACTACCCATACGGTGAAAATTTAAGGTTAAGGTGAGCCAGGGCATGTAGAATGTCAGACGACAGCCCGATTGAGATGATGCTTCGATAATGACCTGACCACAAAAAGAAGAAACGCAGCGATCACGGTGATCGACACTGCCTGCGGATCCTTCGCAGACTTCGAGGCCATTGACCGAGTAGAATGGAGACGGATTCTTTATTAGCATTATTAGAGGACGCATTGGCATGCTAAGGAAAATCCGAGGGGTTAACTTTTTGCCCTTCTCGTACAACTAAGTTGTACCGAAAGGCTATCATTTTACTCCGAAAACGAACTTTTATAGAAGCCTCTGAGACCCATAGATTATATATCAATCGACTCAGCTCGAGAGCTGAGCACATGTCTGTCTGTCCTGTGTATGTATGTGTATGTGTGTATGTGTGTGCACAAAAGCTATAAAAACATTAGACAATTCTTCATAGTAATCCAACTGATTTTCTCGCAACAAGTTTCACTGACAGGGACAAAGCCTTGTTTATCACTATTGAATTTATAACGATCGGTCATTGCGTTTCAAAGTTATGAAGAAAATGGTACATCGGACCAAATAAACCCCATATAGTTGGTGTCTTAACTAAATGCGAGAAAGGCACCACCAACGCTAGGTGGATTAATCTGGTTTTCTATTCTTACAGTCAAACACAAAAGTTATTTTTTTTGTTCAACTGTCCGCAAGATGGCCACAAAACAGCTATTTCAATACATCCAGTGACGACTTGAAAGCTCCGACATAAAAATCTAGAAATGTCGGGACTCCCAATAACTTTGATAGGTAAAAACTTAAGAGCTTTAGATACATAAGACTTTGAGTTTTACATATCCATTAGAAATAATTTCAAGTTATTGTGGGCTTCATGGCCGTGCGGTTAGCGACCCAATCGTCTAGACGCATGTGCTAGGGAGTATGGGTTCGATTTCCTCGGTAAGGATGAAGCTTTCGTGATCGAACTGGGTGTTGGTTCCTGTCCGTTGTCTCATGTTAGTGTTAGTGCTCATCAGGCGACCTCTGGTCAAAGGCGGTGTTCTTGCTTACATTTTAGTTACCTCTCCTGAAATTTGTATCTAATGGGGCGATCCTCACCAGCATAATGAGACCCCTTATTCAATGCCCTAGGGTCAGCGTACGCGCTTGATTATCGCGGCCAAGAAAACACTTAAAACTTTTGCTGAACGTACTCCCACTTTATTAACGTCTTCGTACACAGGTACCAGTCTTCCACTTTCTTACGCCCCATCTCCCACCTCAACTCTCTCCCACTTTGATAGGGTCACACGTCGGCGGGGCCCCGTTACTCGATCCACCGTTCCACCTACTTCTCGTTCTTCCTGCCGTTAGTCCAGACTGCTACAAAATGGCGCTGAACACTGTCGTCAAACTAGGTCAACCATAGTATCCGAAACAGGTTTACTGAAATGACTATATCTCGGATGTTTTCAACGGATCTTGAGCAACAGCCCGCATTCAATTTTCAATAAGACTAGTTTCAAACACACAAAAATACGACCGGCAGAAATGTGTTTTGACATGGCCTCCGAAAATCCGGAACATCTCCAGTGTCTGGCAGTATTCGTGACCATGCATGTTCCTAAATTGACTAAATTTGCCGTGAAATGCTTCCAGTTTTGCCCATTCATCAATTTTTCAAAAAGTTATAAGGATTTGAATTGCCAAATTTCTATCTCAATCTATTTTGCTTAAGGCTCAAAATTACCGTCATCCAGTCATTGACAAGAAAGACAGCCACGTGCTCATACCAACAATAATAAAACCACCTCGAGGAGAAAAAGCAGAAGGAGAAAAGGCAGAAAAAGGATGTTTCAAAACTACCAATCTAATAGCGAAGACATAATTATATCTGGTGGATGCTTCATTTGTGTAAATTGCAAATTGTCTACATTTCGACTATTAGCCATCCGATCCGGCCTAAACATGCATAAAATGTTGATGAGCAAATTTCGTATCCACTATCGCACTAGACGTAATTCTACGTTCAATTTGCGGTCGTATCTTTGATACAATCCTCTACTTTTTAATCTCTATAATACAAACTGAATGAAACTCCCTGATGCATCCATTCAAAATCGTTCACCGTGTAGACCAACGCCACAAATTCAATCATTTTGATTGCGCTAGTCTACTTTGGTGGCGGTCATTGATCCAGATCCGGTCACCGAGCATGCTGGAATCAGCACCAGGTTTCCAATTAATTCACCAATCACCTAGCTCTGCAAAATGACACCAGATTGCTCGTATGTATCTGCTAAGGAAACCATCACTTGGCCAAACACCCAATTCATAATGGGAAGCGAAAATTGCGGAATACGCGACATTGGAGCAAATTCAGATTCTAATGAGAGCACAATGTTGAGTACCCACAAACATAATTGAAGGATTATAATGTGAGCTGCGTGGAACGGACAATGAACGTACTTCAAACAATGGTTGTTTTAATTCATGTAGGTGAACAGTTCGGCACTTCATCCCAAGGCCCCAAGTATTGATCCCAAGATCCTATATTGATCCCATCAAAAACAAAGCAATGCAAAGGAATTTGGTTTGTTTCTTATTTCGTGATTTTTCAGAAATGAGCAGACGAATGTTGGCAAAAGAAGTGACGAGTTTGATGCTGTATTTCTTTGTTTTGCGATGAGATGAATATATCACAGATAAACAGACATAACACTCGTCAAATTTCCATCGTTCACTGATTTACTGGTCAATTCAAATAATCATTAGTTGGCCAATCGATCACTCATGGCGCGCGCATCGGATTTGCTGGAGTTTGACGTTTGCTCACTGTCGCCATCTGGTCTGTGCTTTGCCCAACTAATGAAATCAACAGATGTCGTTAGTGTTTGAACGACGATGAATTTTATAAGTAAATGTTCAATGTGTTATGTCTGTTTGTCGAATATATCAGTGAGATGGAAAAGAACAGTTCCCTACACTCGGAAATAAAGAAAAACGAAATTAGATTAAAATTTAATCTTTTCCTTTATATTCGTAAGTTATACGATACATAGTTTAAAAGTATACTATTCACGTTTCATATTTAATCTACGCTCGCATTCAATGAACTAATGTTCCAAAAGAATACTTGCTGTCGTTCGGAGTGAAAAACATGGCGTGCTTTAAACGAGATCCAGCTTTGCTTGCAGCTAAAAACTCTATTATTTTATCACGGTAAGAAACAAACCTGTTACATTCTTACATATCAATTATCAAACTGTAAAATTTACAGCGGTGATTTATTATTAATTACAGTTAGCATTAGCATTTAGATTAGCATTGAGCAATTCGCACAAATTCGTAGGTGGACAAGCCAAGACTATTGTATGAGAGTAGATCACTTTCATCCGTTACCACAGATATTAATTTGGGACTAATCACATCTCTTAGATGGAAGCAATGCACTTCCAATAGTCGAGATCTGACCTGGCTATGCTTTGCGAATGCTGAGGAAGGGTAGGATAGTAAGAAGGACACCTACTTAAGAAAGATGCAGAACTCTACGACCTCTCATAGGTGCCAAAGAGGTTTTGGGATTGTGTGGAAGGTTATAACAGTAGGAATCGTGGTAGAACGTGAAACACAGAAAGAACTAAGATAGAAATACAAAGAGGAAAGGGACGAGCCTGAATTGAACCACGACCTCCTGCTTATAAGGCAGAAGCGGTAGTCACTAGACCACGAGCTCGTCTCTGTGATTTATTATTGATTACAGTTCATCACATAATCAAGGACTACAGAGTGGAGAAATTTTCGTGGAAGAAGATTTCAAGGAATTAGAAGGAGTGTTGTCAACTCTGCCAGCGGTTTGTAATTTACCTAGCAAGGAATAATCAACATTTCTAACATTGCTTATATTTTTCCAAATTTCCCGCAGATTGGAATCACGGAATCACGACATCAACTACTCAATTCTCGTCCGGTTTCCTTCCATAGACAGCAATGAGTTTCATTAATAGACACCGCAACGGATTCTGTTTACTATATTATGCATGCCTAATTCATTATGATTCCCGTTCAACAGCAAACTATAAGTAAAATGTAAATCAATTGGGCAAAATTATAAATATTCTAAATAAAAAAACAACAGATTATTTTATAATTTTACACAATGCTTTTCTTTTTTTTTTCTAGAACAAAATTAAAAAAAAACGGAAACTTATACCATTTGTAATTAAATATAAGTTAAACATATTAAATATATATGTTATACTAAACTTCGTTTTGCAAAGGTATACTATCCATGCATAACCATAACTTAATCGAAGCTGGGGTCAACCAGGCGAATAGCGATTTAGCATGAAATTTATACTATTTGGTTTTAATTTATCTCAGAGTGTACAAAACAGGTGAATATTTGGATAAGGATTAGAAACATCAAATGAGAATGTTCTATTGTGTCTATTCTGTTCACAACTATTTTTTTAATTCAAAATCCAGATTATTCCAATACGCGACGATGATGCCTTTCTCTATTCATTCGTATGGTTTCGTCTTTAGTGATACACATCATAGATATTTGGCAACATTACGGCTCTTGCAAACGCTGAGTTGGGAGGGGTCGCATGATGTATGATTCATAGAATTTTTAGAGGATTCATACAAAAAGTGTAATGCAACGTACACACCAGTCAAGGGTTTGTTCAAAAATGATGTCACAAGTTTTAGGGGGAGGGGTCTAAGATTTTGTGCAGACATGTAAGTAGGTATACAAAAAGCGTGACAGAGGGGGGAGGGGTCTAGAAATCCCAAAAAGTAGTGGACGTCATATTTGAATCGCCCCAAGCAGTTTGACGAACATTGACTCCGCCCCCAAGAAAACGCTTCGGTTGCTGCTTTGTTTGAATGTGTGTGAAGTTGTTCGAACAACCATTTCAGTTGGCGGCTGGCTGGAAAAATTAAACGGTTTGATTTTGGTTTGAGTTGTCGGGGTGGAGTCAAGGTTTACCGAACATGTTTGAGCGTTTTTAGTGAAGTTACAAACCCTGGTTGGTGCTCAAGTTGGCGCTTCGGTCGTTCGTGTGTGATGTTGTGGTCAAATAAATTGATTGTTCGTGCCGCTGTTGGTAAAACTTGATGGATGTTTGAATAAACGAGAGGTGAGCCAATGTTGGTCAAACCGCTTGACCGTGCTGTTCCATAAGATCAATTTGGTTGCTGTATTCGTACCGGTGACGTTTGACAGTTGACAGTTTATCAAACAGCAGCGCTCTTACCGCGCCATTGTCGATACAGATAACAAGAAGATGTATGAACTTGTCTCAACTACGTCGCTCGACTGAAACGTCGCTGGTCGCTGGTGACCCTTTCAGAGGCTCCAGCGACGCAGGCAAATTTAATGCGTCGCCGCAGCACAACTCGGAAAGCGCTCGCTGGTTGAGCGACGCGACGGCTCAGCGACGTTCCAGCGATGACTCGTACAATAACCAAATTTTTCACCTGTCAGTCGCGCACTCGTTACGGCAGCGCGTTTAGTAGCGATCGGTAAAATACTTGAACGTGCCGTACAGTAGCAAAGACTTTTCAGTTATCGAATGCCGTTCGATAACTGCAACGCTTCTAGACGTCAAACGGTTGTCAATCGACGTCAGATGCAATAAAAGTGCATCTAAATGTGCAGCGCTATGCATAGCTGTCATTGAGTCTGACATCGGTTTAGCGGTCCGATAACTGCAAAGCTGTTGCAGTTAAATGACTTGCAGTTATCGAACGTCTACTGTAATGAGCTATAATAGCCTATTCAGATTGGGCTATTTATGACTTTGTTAAGTGAGAGGGATCAATTATTACGAGGTGTTCAGACTGCAGCAAGATAATATATCTTGACGTTTCCATTTTCCTCATTTGCACGCTAATACAGGGTTGAATTCAAGGAGAGTTTTAAAATTTAATTTATGAAATCAAGCATTTGTGTGGCGACAATTGAACTTTTTTTCTGAACAAAGTTTCTCACAAAAAAATATATAAAAAAAATATGAAAGGAATTTTCGAAGAATATTTGAAGTCTCTATTAAGGATAATGAGCGAAGCTACATTAATTAGTTGGGTGCGCCGTTCTTCGGGGAATCAGACTATTCCTCATTTTATTTTTAGTTTAAAAGTAGATTCTGTATCATGATCGAACGAGATTTGATAGAAAAATTTAGATACTTTTGGGAATTCTCACAAAAAATGGACGATTGACCAATTTTCAAGAAATATTATCGAACTAAAATGTATTTCCACCAGATCTCCATGTATGAAGGGCAACTCAGCAATTTAATTTTTTTCAAAATGGAAACTGAACCATTTGTTCTACTCGACAATCAATGATACAGTTTCTAACAAAATCGAATCTGTGAATGTGATATAATTTAAACTGGATTTTGGATGAATTAAGCATTACCAATCCATGTTTTATTTAAGGTTATTCTACTTTATATATACATCCCATTCAAATCGTACAGTTGTCCCACGTGAAAAATGTTGAATTCCAGTATTAAGCATTCAAGGAGCAGAATTAAAACAATTTATGAAATCATGTTTATTCATCACATATATCTGTTTTACAACCATTCCTACGTTTTAAATTGTCTTCCGCATTGGCCCTTGAACTTTGAAAATTTATTCGATTTGTTCTATTAAATCTAGGTTAAGTAAATATTCATGTTAATTCTGAGAGCATCTGTTTTTAAACAATTTATGTTGAATAAGTGGAGAATAAATAATTATCATATTATTTTCATCATATAAAATGCTTCCACAAAACCATCACAATCCGAGTTATTCTTCAGCGCTCAGAAGATTTCCATCGAACATGCATCTGACCCTGCTGCGACAGAAAGAGACGACTGTCAACTACGAAACGAAATGAAACAGAGAGAATTTTTCTCTGGCAAAGAGAGCGTGACGCTTGTCAGTTTTGTTTTGTTGAATTTCTCCCTGCATTCCAGTTAGAACGAAAGCTTCTGTAATAATTGTTCGTAATAAATTCCATGACTCTTTTAGCGGGTATCTTTTGACAGCGCAAATGTATGGAATATTACGTAAATAATGACATCATAAAGGATTTACCTGAAACGCCAATTATTATGTCATTAATGGCGTAATCTGAATAGGCTCATAAAGAGCCCGCACATACACGCTTAGATTGATTTACCTATTTATGGGAATCATTTCACCCAGATTTAGGTCATGTTTATTTTACTTATATTATTGGTAAAGTTTACATATAAAATTGGTGCATTTTACCTATAAATATTGTTAATAAAGCGACTTTACCAATTTATGGGTAAATGAACTTACCCATATTTGGATGAAAAAAAAAACATTTTGTTTTGTTGCTGTCATAAAAATGGTTGGTCGCTAAGACAAAAATAAATAAATATGGAGCTAAATTGTTTCTATCGCGAACTGTTAATGGTAAGTGAATAAAAACAAAGTGTTGGTATCAGCTTCTGCATCATCCTACGGATGGATGTAGCTGATTATCATATATTTATAAGATATTTCTTCTCTAATAATATTTCATCTCTTCCGCAGCCCGCAAGTACCGAAAAAAAAAACAAAAACCACGCCTAGTACTAGGGCTGAAGTCACCATATAGTCTCGACTAAAGAGGCTGCACTCATAACAAAGAGACGCAGTGTCAAAATTGGAACATCGCATTTGCTGTCAAATCGGTTGTTCCAATCAAGCACAAGGTTGTTAAAGGTAGGAGTATTGCGTCTCTTTGTTTTTAATCCAGGCTCGTTAGTCTCGACCATAGCTGCTCCACAGACAAACAGACATAACACTCGTCAAATTTCCATCGTTCAATGATTTACTGGGCGATTCAAATAATCATTAGTTGGCCAATCGATCACTCGTGGCGCGCGCATCGGATTTGCTTGAATTTGACGTTTGCTCACTACCGCCACCTGATTCGTGATTTGCCCAACTAACTGAAATCAGCAGATGTCGTTAGTGTTTGAATGACGATGAATTTGATGAGTGAATGTTCAATGTGTTATGTCTGTTTGACTGTGGCTGCTCTATACTTAGCAAACAGGTAAATTTCATTTATGATCCACAGCGACATTCTCCCAATAACATATCCCTTCCGTGAACAGATTGAGCAACAACCGATGAGTCAGATGCCAATGCATGCAGGAATCATCTCGGGCATCATCGGTTAACCTCCGTAAGGACATGTAAAATCGTCCTTTTTCATATGCTAACTATCCGACGGCGTTGAACTCCTGCACTTCCTAGTGGTAGCGGGTACTAATCAGATTGTACCATCCACCGCTGGAATTGCCCGTCGACAAGGAAATATGGATAATCGATCTGGCCTAAGTTGTCGCCCATATGCTGAATGTCCGGCAACATATCAGCGGCCTAGTCAGCGGCAGCATACCACGCAGTTCCCTTGGATAGTAACAGGAACTAATTAGATGCGGAGATACGGCACCTGATGCTAGCAGCCCAACTACTGGTAGTGCTTTTCAGATTTTTCTGCCAATTACTTCTAAATTAGCCATAGTTAGAACGGATTGTATCAATAACTTTGATGAATATTACAATAAATTTGATCTGTAATTTGTTGAAATTTCTTCGTATTTTTGGAATCATACAATAGGATTTATTTTAATGATCGCCTTTCACAAAAACAAACAAAAACAAATCACCCAAATGTGGGTGAAATTCACCTACACTGTTAGATGACTTTACCCATTAATGGGTACTGTGTTATTGTTGATATTATTCCCACCGTGAAAAATTCACCCATTTTCTTGAAAAAGTGCCACTACCCATTTTAATGAGTGAAAATGGGTGAATTTTTCACGGTGGGAATAATATCAACAATAACACAGTACCCATTAATGGGTAAAGTCATCTAACCGTGTATTGATCATCTCTATATAGTACACTCAGAAATAAATTTATACTAAATAGCTTAAAAGTCATTCTAAATGGCTATTCGCCTGGTTGACCCCAAATTCGTATTCATTCCAACAATACCAGGATAGTATAACTTTTAGAAAATCGTTCTCTAGTATAAGTCAGATTTATAATTGATTAGTTTATTTTGAATTTGGTTATGATTTCTAGAATATGTTTGTTTTGTTTTTATTGTTTGATTCGAGATTTTCTTTTGTTTATATTATTAAAAGAAATTAAATAATCATTATGCATTATTTTATTACAAACAAGAAATAATCGCTAATCGATGGTTATTAAAATGGTTCAACTATATGCAGATTATTGAAAACTGAAGCTTTGAATGCGATGTGTACCACCATGAGTCACAACGAAAGTGAGGAAGTTGATAAGGGCCTGAGCCTTGATATATTTTCGGCATTTAGTTTTTGTCCGCGCAACGACCACGACGATGCCTGCAATGTTCCGCTCGAAGTTCCGTCGGTTGTAAATCGGAGGAGTACCTGGATTTATGGTGCCGGAACCGATTTGAGTTGGAAGTGTATGCGTGCGTCTTGTCTTGAACCGTTGTAACTCTGTCCCCCGTAAGCTTGGGTTCTGTGATAGGGGCTGATTTTTACGATTGGATGAGCTGCAGGAAACACCAGGATTAACCGTTCCCAATTTATTGTTACGATCTTTTTTTCATTGTCTGCTGCATCTCAGTTTACACGCTTCAGGATGTTTTACCGGAACATGCCGCGTGTCAACTATTATGTGAATGTGATCCGCGTATAGATGGATGTAATTGTCGCCCGGGATCTGGAATACAAAACTATCACATTCTCTTGTTGACGATAAATTCCTACAGTTACTTACGCTTTTATCGATGCGGATATTTTATTTATTTATTCCATTTTGATGTTTGTTACTTTTTTACAATTATTTGAAGAACATAAAATCGCGGTGACTAGAGTAACCAAAAAATGGGGAAAAAATAAATTTAGCAAAAGACAGAATGCAAACCAAACTATGTTAGCATTATTCCTGTTTAGTATAAACCATAATTCAGCATAATATACTTTTTATACTATGTAAAGTATAAAACCAAAAAATAGCAAAAAAGAATAATTTTAAACCCTTCGCGGTTTTATTTTATTTCTGAGTGTACACTCAGAAATAAATTTATACTAAATAGCTTAAAAGTCATTCTAAATGGCTATTCGCCTGGTTGACCCCAAATTCGTATTCATTCCAACAATACCAGGATAGTATAACTTTTAGAAAATCGTTCTCTAGTATAAGTCAGATTTATAATTGATTAGTTTATTTTGAATTTGGTTATGATTTCTAGAATATGTTTGTTTTGTTTTTATTGTTTGATTCGAGATTTTCTTTTGTTTATATTATTCAAATAAATTAAATAATCATTATGCATTATTTTTATTACAAACAAGAAATAATCGCTAATCGATGGTTATTAAAATGGTTCAACTATATGCAGATTATTGAATACTGAAGCTTTGAATGCGATGTACCACCATGATGAGTCACAACGAAAGTGAGGAAGTTGATAAGGGCCTGAGCCTTGATATATTTTCGGCATTTAGTTTTTGTCCGCGCAACGTCCACGACGATGCCTGCAATGTTCCGTCGGTTGTAAATCGGAGGAGTACCTGGATGTATGGAGCAGGAACCGATTTGAGTTGGAAATGTATGCGTGCGTCTTGTCTTGAGCCGTTGTAACTCCGTCCCCCGTAAGCTTGGGTGCTGTGATAGGGGCTGATTTTGACGATTGGATGAGCTGCAGGAAACACCAGGAGTAACCGTTCCCAATTTATTGTTACGATCTTTTTTTCATTGTCTGCTGCATCTCAGTTTACACGCTTCAGGATGTTTTACCGGAACATGCCGCGTGTCAACTATTATGTGAATGTGATCCGCGTATAGATGGATGTAATTGTCGCCCGGGATCTGGAATACAAAACTATCACATTCTCTTGTTGACGATAAATTCCTACAGTTACTTACGCTTTTATCGATGCGGATATTTTATTTATTTATTCCATTTTGATGTTTGTTACTTTTTTACAATTATTTGAAGAACATAAAATCGCGGTGACTAGAGTAACCAAAATGGGGAAAAATAAATTTAGCAAAAGGCAGAATGCAAACCAAACTATGTTAGCATTATTCCTGTTTAGTATAAACCATAATTCAGCATAATATACTTTTTATACTATGTAAAGTATAAAACCAAAAAATAGCAAAAAGGAATAATTTTAAACCCTTCAGGAGTTTTATTTTATTTCTGAGTGTACACTCAGAAATAAATTTATACTAAATAGCTTAAAAGTCATTCTAAATGGCTATTCGCCTGGTTGACCCCAAATTCGTATTCATTCCAACAATACCAGGATAGTATAACTTTTAGAAAATCGTTCTCTAGTATAAGTCAGATTTATAATTGATTAGTTTATTTTGAATTTGGTTATGATTTCTAGAATATGTTTGTTTTGTTTTTATTGTTTGATTCGAGATTTTCTTTTGTTTATATTATTAAAATAAATTAAATAATCATTATGCATTATTTTTATTACAAACAAGAAATAATCGCTAATCGATGGTTATTAAAATGGTTCAACTATATGCAGATTATTGAAAACTGAAGCTTTGAATGCGATGTGTACCACCATGAGTCACAACGAAAGTGAGGAAGTTGATAAGATATCGACCACGACGATGCCTGCAATGTTCCGCTCGAAGTTCCGTCGGTTGTAAATCGGAGGAGTACCTGGATTTATGAAGACCGGAACCGATTTGAGTTGGAAGTGTATGCGTGCGTCTTGTCTTGAGCCGTTCTAACTCTGTCCCCCGTAAGCTTGGGTGCTGTGATAGGGGCTGATTTTTACGATTGGATGAGCTGCAGGAAACACCAGGATTAACCGTTCCCAATTTATTGTTACGATCGTTTTTCATTGTCTGCTGCATCTCAGTTTACACGCTTCAGGATGTTTTACCGGAACATGCCGCGTGTCAACTATTATGTGAATGTGATCCGCGTATAGATGGATGTAATTGTCGCCCGGGATCTGGAATACAAAACTATAACATTCTCTTGTTGACGATAAATTCCTACAGTTACTTACGCTTTTATCGATGCGGATATTTTATTTATTTATTCCATTTTGATGTTTGTTACTTTTTTACAATTATTTGAAGAACATAAAATCGCGGTGACTAGAGTAACCAAAAAATGGGGAAAAAATAAATTTAGCAAAAGACAGAATGCAAACCAAACTATGTTAGCATTATTCCTGTTTAGTATAAACCATAATTCAGCATAATATACTTTTTATACTATGTAAAGTATAAAACCAAAAAATAGCAAAAAAGAATAATTTTAAACCCTTCGCGGTTTTATTTTATTTCTGAGTGTACCTATATGTGGGTAAAGCCGGTGTACTCAAATATAGGTAAAAGGAAATTCACCCATATCTAGGTATGTGCAATTTTCGGCGATTATAGGTACTATTCACTCATATTTAGATGAACTGAACTAAGCGTGTAGGATACGATTGCGTTGCGTTTGACAGTTTTCCCATTAGGGTCTCGCCGATATTTCTCACCAACACGAACGCAGGTTCGTGGTTGCAAACAATCCCATTTGATTTTGCCGTGACAGCTGCTCGTGGTTGCAAACAAACCGAGTAAAAGTGTGAGTGAAACGTGCGTGTACGTACACGATCGCTGAAAGCCTAATGGGAAATGTGTCAAACGCAACGCAAACGTATGCTATCCCGCATAATAAAAAACAGCATGTTATATGGTCAGAATCATTATTACGATGTAAGATATAGCTTCACAGTTTACGTTGCGGTTATCGAATACTTTTCGATCGATTAAACCATAACTGCTCGACAACATCACTAAATGTCAACATATAACATGCTGTCTCCAAAATGTTCTTTATTTCCTGCATTATATGTCAACATTTTATCATACTGTTGAGCGAAAATTTTGCACGCGAAAACAGACGATTTTTTATGGTGACATAACTTAACAACCCATTCAACATATTGTTATTTGTCAAATAACCGTACCACAAACTGTTAAAACTTTATATGAGATTGTTCATTTACAGTTGTCAACAGTAAAGGATACTGTTGTCGACCGCACGGGAAAATATCCATGTACAGTTTGTAATTATGCGGGATGTGCTGCGGGGCTCTTAATACTCGCGCCCGGTAATCATGCTCTTAACCACGAGCGTCTTCTTTTTCCGCGGTCGGAAAAGTGATATCCGCTGCGGGCCGATGAATATTTCAGTGACCTCCGGAAAAAGATATTTTAGTTACTAGATAAAGATTGTCGCTGTCGTCGCTGTCCGGAACATCTTTTGCTGGCGAGGATAGGGGAGCTAAATGTCAAAGAAGGAAAATCCATACGATTTGACAGCTTGGTACCCAACATGTTCCGGACAGCAGAACAAAGGGAACCGAAGCGACAATCTTTATCTGGTAACTAAAATATCTTGTCCTCCGGAGCATTTTAGTTCATTTTATCTCATGTCAAATCGTAGCCAGGATGTCCCGGGCACAAATATTTTTTTCATACTACTTTTCAATGATGACAGCGGTCTATGTCTATGGGCCTTTTCACGAGACGTTTAAAAACAGCTGATTTTATCGTCAACTGACAGTTCTTCTATGAAAGTGACAGCTTCGGGGTTGCGGGCCTGTTCAGCGGTTGTAAACAAGTGCAGTCTCGGCAGTGTCGTGTCACATGATGATGACACCGCGCTTGTCACCGGCTCGTTCATTAATTTATTTAGTTAACATCTAAACAGATAACACTGAAACAACAATTTGACGCCACAATGCACGGTTCGAGGCCGCATCTCTCCATCCTCGGATACGCCCCACGCTCGCCAAGTCGTTTTGCACCTGGTCTGCCCATCTCGCTCGCTGCGCTCCACGCCGTCTCGTACCTGCCGGATCGGAAGCGAACACCATCTTTGCAGGGTTGCTGTCCGGCATTCTTGCAACATGTCCTGCCCATCGTACCCTTCCGGCTTTAGCTACCTTCTGGATACTGGGTTCGCCGTAGAGTTGGGCGAGCTCATGGTTCATTATTCGCCGCCACATACCGTCTTCTTGCACACCGCCAAAGATGGTCATAAGCACCTGTCTCTCGAATACTCCGAGTGCTTGCAAGTCCTCCTCGAGCATTGTCCATGTTTCATGTCCGTAGAGGACAACCGGTCTTATAAGCGTCTTGTACATGACACATTTGGTGCGGTGTCGAATCTTTTTCGACCGCAGTTTCTTCTGGAGCCCGTAGTAGGCCCGACTTCCACAGATGATGCGCCTTCGTATTTCAAGACTAACGTTGTTGTCAGCCGTTAGCAAGGATCCGAGGTAGACGAATTCCTCGACCACCTCGAAGGTATCCCCGTCTATCGTAACACTGCTTCCCACACTGAAAACCAAAACTACCCAAAAGTGGGTTGTTTGCACTCATAACCGTGGTTTGGGCCAATAACCCAAATTTGAGTAAAATGACTTTTCTGGCACTAGGTAGTTTGCCTTTAATCCCATGCACGGACATCTTCAAGTACCCATTAATGGGTATTTTCGTACCCATTTCGAAGAAAAGCGGCATAACTCATTTAATGAGTAAATCGCGTTTACCCATTAATGGGTAAACTCTTCGAACTTCACATAATGGGTAATTTTCACTCCTGGTATTTTGATTGGAAATGGGTAAAAAATCCTCATTGATTATAAACAAAAAATGAGGTTAGGAGCTATAAATTTAGGAAAAAACCCAGATTAATCCACCTAGCAGTGATGATGCCTTTCTCGTGCATTATAAAATATATTGAAAAAATCACTTTGAAAAGGTCAAAAAAGCTCTTTGGGTGAATAGATCACATTTTTTCGATCATTTTTAATATTTTTGCCTTGCCACCATTCAAAAACAATTGTTTTTTGATTTTTTTCCAAGGGGGGGAAAAACAATGATTTTTCAATAATTCCGAAAAGCAATGATCGGGCCCATTTTCAATAGCAAACAATTCCCTGTCGAATGCAACTTGTTGCGAGTAAATCGGATAATTCTAAGTTCTAAAACGTGTGTCTACAAAATTTGTACACATACACATACATACACAAAAAAACAGACGTCACCTCAGTTTGTCGAGCTGAGTAGATCGGTATATAACACTATGGGTCTCCGGGCCTTCTATCAAAAGTTTTTTTTGGAGCAATCATATAGCCTTTCGGTACAACTTTGTTGTACGAGAAAGGAAAAATGCATATGTTACAAATATGCGATCGTGGGTAAATAGTACAATAATTAGCGCAGCGGCACGTTTTAAAAAATACATTATAAAATACAATATGGATTAACTGTCCAGACAGCGCGTCTACAATTGTTTTAGGGCCGATTCCCACGTAGTGTTTTTTCACCAATGTAATATTAAATTTCAATAAAACTAGTTGTATGTCATACATTGATTTTGCATGCCTTTGTGTAATAATTGTACAAGTACATTTGTGAAAATTAACAACACAATTCACATAAATATCAATGGAAAAAAGCCGCATAATATGGAAATAATGAGGTGTATGAAAACGAACGTTATGTTCAAATCACCCAAATGCCCAAACTACACCATCATTCCACCCAAACCACCCAACCCAATAAGCAGTTAGCCTCAATGACACGCCTCTTCTTTCCTTCCAAAGCAGGAAAAAATGGCAGCAAACGTAACGAGCGCACGAGAAAGCATGTACGAATGCGATTTTATTTCCAACGATGAAATTTTTACAACTGTGTTGATGCGAGCGGATAAAGTCATCGGCTTCGGTCTCTATAGCGCGTGTGTTAGTTTTCGTGTTCCACATTTGAAGCTTTGGAAAGCTTTGCTTGAGAGGTTAGCATCATCAATAAAGCACGAAAGAAGCAACACAAACTTTAATGCTGTCAGTATACACGGTGCGAAATTTATTCATTGAATGTGGAAATGCTACACACTTAATTTGTTTTACTCAATATTGTGCGGTTACTTGCTGAGTTTTTTTTACTTTATTAAACTGTTTTTTTTTTAATCTACAGATTATATTCAACACCATACTTGCTAAATGGACACGGTCGGTTAAAGTGGCTGGTCCTTATTGCCTGATTTTCTCAAAATTGCACGCGGCGAACCTTTCATGAAAGGTACCGCCGCGCTTTCTGCACCCCGTTTACTTGATTCTTATGGATGAATAGCATTGCGGTGTATCGGTTGTCGCGGCCGTACCTTTCGACAGTCATTCGCCGCGTGAAGTTTTGTGCAAGTACCCATTCACGGAAGAAAAAAAGTACCCAAAATTGAGTACTTTTAAACTTACTTTTGAGTTATTTTTTCTCTTCGCTTTCATCCACTCTTTCTTTTGTTGTCAAAAACAAAAGAGCCAAACAATCCAACGACGCCAGTTCAATACGGGAAGCCAATTTTAAGTTTTATTACCTGAGGTCGAAATTGAGTGAATTAAACTTAAATTTGGGTCAATAAATTTTCCGTTGGGTACTTTTTGAACATGGGAGTAAAGGCAAACTACTTCGACCCTACTTACTCAATTTTGGCTTCCCGTACGGATGTTCGAGGTTGGGTGAATTAAACTCACTATTGGGTAGATTATTTCTTCCGTGTTTGGGAACATTACAAACGCCGCGCAGTGTATCATATCCAGAAAATCTGACAATAAAGTGTTCGTGAAAGCTGAGACGAGACCTGCAAAGACGCTGCTTCTTTTCTCTTGTTTTGACACTTGTTCTTCTTTTCATCACAGTTGACCATCGAGTTTCAACTGTTTACTTGGCTGTTTCACCTAAGCCCCAGGTTGATCCTTCTGAGCACAATAAAAGTGTATCCAATTCACGAAATAGAAAATTCATTTTCATAAGGATTTTTATACCGGGAACAAATCACAGGTTTATTACTGATTATTAACAAGCTAAACGGATGGTTTGGAATACTCGTTAAAGTAAAAAAGTCTTCGTAAAACAAAAATGATGTGGAATATTTTATTTGGGATACCAATACTTTCACTCAAAAAGCTGCTGGTTGCACCTGACAGTTCGTGACAGCAGTTGACTGGCAGCAGCTGAAGTTACATTTTTTCCTCTTTGCAAGTCCCGTCCCAGCGTGAAAGTAGTCGTTAGATTATTCGCTGTTGGTTTAAGCGAGACAGAGTATATGACAAAAAAATCAACCAGCAACTCGCGGTGTTTGGTTCGAAATGAACGTTTGTCAGCAATGGAATAATCCATCTAGATTTTCTACTAGATGGCTTTTTGCTGTACACTCAGAAATAAAATAAAACCGCGAAGGGTTTAAAATTATTCTTTTTTGCTATTTTTTGGTTTTATACTTTACATAGTATAAAAAGTATATTATGCTGAATTATGGTTTATACTAAACAGGAATAATGCTAACATAGTTTGGTTTGCATTCTGTCTTTTGCTAAATTTATTTTTTTCCCATTTTTTGGTTACTCTAGTCACCGCGATTTTATGTTCTTCAAATATTTGTAAAAAAGTAACAAACATCAAAATGGAATAAATAAATAAAATATCCGCATCGATAAAAGCGTAAGTAACTGTAGGAATTAATCGTCAACAAGAGAATGTGATAGTTTTGTATTCCAGATCCCGGGCGACAATTACATCCATCTATACGCGGATCACATTCACATAATAGTTGACACGCGGCATGTTCCGGTAAAACATCCTGAAGCGTGTAAACTGAGATGCAGCAGACAATGAAAAAAAGATCGTAACAATAAATTGGGAACGGTTACTCCTGGTGTTTCCTGCAGCTCATCCAATCGTAAAAATCAGCACCTATCACAGCACCCAAGCTTACGGGGGACGGAGTTACAACGGCTCAAGACAAGACGCACGCATACACTTCCAACTCAAATCGGTTCCGGCTCCATACATCCAGGTACTCCTCCGATTTACAACCGACGGAACATCGAGCGGAACATTGCAGGCATCGTCGTGGTCGTTGCGCGGACAAAAACTAAATGCCGAAAATATATCAAGGCTCAGGCCCTTATCAACTTCCTCACTTTCGTTGTGACTCATCATGGTGGTACACATCGCATTCAAAGCTTCAGTATTCAATAATCTGCATATAGTTGAACCATTTTAATAACCATCGATTAGCGATTATTTCTTGTTTGTAATAAAAATAATGCATAATGATTATTTAATTTATTTGAATAATATAAACAAAAGAAAATCTCGAATCAAACAATAAAAACAAAACAAACATATTCTAGAAATCATAACCAAATTCAAAATAAACTAATCAATTATAAATCTGACTTATACTAGAGAACGATTTTCTAAAAGTTATACTATCCTGGTATTGTTGGAATGAATACGAATTTGGGGTCAACCAGGCGAATAGCCATTTAGAATGACTTTTAAGCTATTTAGTATAAATTTATTTCTGAGTGTACTATAAATCTCGCATAACTTTTCAAAAGGGCCTAAGTAACATTTTTTTAATGAATTAATTTGAGTACTGCAATCAACAGAACAACATGAAAACTATTGATTGCAGTATTCAAATTAATTCATGAAAAAATGTTACTTAGGTCCTTTTGAAAAGTTATGCGAGAAATGTAATAGAAATGCATGAAGCCAAATAGGACTTTTTGGGAACTTGCAAGTGTTCTTATTGTTAAGTTGACTTTTTGTCAATTTATTGGTCAATACTTAAAAGGTGTTGTAAAAAGAAAAGTGCATACTTAGGTTTTCCAAATCTGATGCAGACTATCTTTTGAAAAGGGTCAAACTTGTTTTTACTGATTTTTTCAAATGGATATAATCGATAAACGACGCTTCCTACAAACAAGTGTTGTATGGGTGACTGTCGCAAAATCATTCAAACTTTCTAATAAAACTTTTTGAAAAACTCTAAATAGAACCCTACACTAAAAAAATCAATTTAACCTTAGTAAGATGTTGGGGTCAATATGACCCAAAACGAAACTTCAAAGTAGAATAACTTTTTACCTAATAATCCGATCGTTCTGAAAATTCTTGACTTTTAATATTTTGTGGAAATGAAGCATCTGACATGAAAAAAGTATTTTAAGGTGCAACAGGAACGACCCCACAAAAAAAGTTACGAATAAGATGTTAGGGTCATATTGACCCAGAAATGTAAATGCTTATAAAACAGTCAAATTATAACCGAATTACAAAGTTTATATACCGTTCGAAAGATAAACTCATCAATTTTGGGGCTATGTGGTGATATGCTGGTTCTGGAGACAATGGCCACCGGGAAACGACTTCCACGGGGACCTTGTCGGTCATATAAGGGGAGCATAAAAATCGCTCCATATATGCCATTCGATCGCTAATTCTTCATATATTCTCTTAAAACGGTAATGTACGGTCCATGAAAGGGCTTCCGACGAAAGTGGCCACTCCTGGTATATGCAAGGTGCCCCCGGGGAACCCGCAGGAGGGGACATTTCCGTTTTAGCACCAAAATATGCCGTGCGGCGGCTCTTTTGTCATGATTTTCCACCAAACAGATGGTTTTGCGCTTGAAATCGATAAGTGACCACATTGGCCACTCCTGGTACATGCAAGATGCCCCCGGGGAACCCGCACACTGGCGGAAAAAACATTTCGATTTTCATAAGCGTTGCCTTATGAAACCTTATGAATTCATTTTATTTTCATTTCATAAGGCACCAATGGAGATCATAAGGCTGCCTTATGAAATTAGTAACTTTTTCTTATGTAAAATATTCATAAGGCATTCTTATGAACAAACCTTGTTCATTTCAACGTTCATTTTGGCAGTTGTCAAACAAATTATCGCGCGCATCGGTTCGATTTTTTCATCCAAAGGAACAATTTTACAGAAAACTCTTGAGCCCTAGCCGAATGATTCTAATTTTAATAATCCAGTAAAATATCGCCGGAAAAGGTCTTATGGAAAAAGGTATTAGATACTAGAAATATATTTTAAAAATATCAATAAGTTTATCATACATATCCTTTCACAGCGTTCATGGCAGCACCTGTGCCGCCTCAATCGCGGACATATGTCACATAATGTCACATATGTGCACATTTTCTAAAACCAGGCAATAGTGTCTCCTCAACTATGCTGACTATAATTCCAGAAGCTGTCCAGAAGCTCATCAGATATATCTGAACCCATCGATCTTTATCTCGAAAGAAACGGATTCAAACGCCGAAGACAACCGACTCCACCGATGATATTTCCAGGAAGAATGAAATCCTGCAAAAAAATTGGATCTATATCATATGCGCAGTTCTCAAAAGAATCGCCTACGTTACCCGTTTAGTAGGTAGCGGAAATCCGGCGAACATGTATGATATTCTTTTCGGATGTCAATTGCTAAGCAAACATTGAGATGGTGCTCGCTGTCTCCAGGCATGCTGTACAGTGAATTACTCATCAGACTGACAACGCACATGCAGGAATAAAAACCTTCACTGGAATCAATGTTCTCAGTGAGCTCACCTGTCACTTCCAGTCCGGAGGATATTGTGTTTGGGCAAGCCGTTTGTTTGTTGTTAAATAGCGTGCATTTTCATTGGTCGTACGGAACGGTACCGGATTATGAAAGGTGAATCCAGTTTACTTCCGCTGGTTGTTGAGTGGTGTGCAATCGGCCGTGAAAGTGACACAAGACACTGGATACTGATCCATTTCGAAAGTTTCTGGGAAGGTCTTACGCTGTCGAAAATACGTCCAGCTCTCACCTACTTTTCATATGATTAGGAATGCATCACTTCGGCCCCATCGGCCTTGTCGTTCTCCATTGCCGGACCGATGTTTTACCATGCCATCACTAGGCCATCACATGCCATGCCATCACTCTGTAAGTAGGTAAATATGTTTTAAATCACCACGAATTCAGCTTGAATCTCCCTTTCTCATGTTTTAGCAAAAATACTAAGCGCATCAACACTATAGGGAATGGTCAAATATTTGGAATGGTGTTATCAAATAGATTCGACCATTTCACCACAAACGTAGGTAGTGGGCGATATCACCGAAGATCCGAATAAAAAACGCATCAGTTGCTGAAGATCATTAAAGACGCATCAGTTGCAACTTAAAGTGTTGTCTCCGTGGTACCTTATGACACCGAAGTTCAGCCACCTGCATCATTAGCCTATTCCTAGTGTTTATAAAGTATGTGAAGAGGAGGAGGTCCGGACAGATGACTCGGAAAAAGGACTTCCGGTTTCAGAAAAAACCGTTTAGGCAGACCAACAGGTCCAATACGATGAACGGATGCAACAAAATAGGTAAGATTCAGAGGTTTTTCTTTAAATGTAGAATTATAACAAGCTTCTATTTAATTATAGGAAGGAAATGAAATTGAAGAAGAAAAAATTAGCGTTACTTTGTAATCTTTCGAAACTACAGAAAAGCTAAAGCTTCGTCGTCGAACAATGTGTCCATTAAGAATAACATCTCGGACGTTAAAATCATCAACCAGGAAATCAAGAAGGTACAGAAAATATCGGTAAGGTCGTACACTAATTACGTACTCACTTATGGGGGAGGGGGGGGTCTGTCATTTTCTTACGTTCCATATAAATAAAAAATGATTTGTATGGGAAAAATCTTACATGGGGGGAGGGGGGTTGAAAAACCCAGAAATGCTTACGTAATTAGTGTACGGCCCCTAAGCACTAAGCAATGTAACGTAATAAATTACAAACGTAATACATATAATTTTATATATCATTAACTGCATTATTTCTTATCCATTTTAGTTAAATTACATGATGCTGCTATGGTAGCTTGCTGTAGCTGAAGCTTTGTGACCCGAAATTGAGAACCTTCCTGGAAGATGGAAAATTTAGCTGCCACAAGTCCTGGAAAACTAGTTCCTTCAGTTTGTTTAGCTGCTTGTTAAGGACAGCATCCGGCATTTGCTTTGGGATTAATGATTAATTGTGTCAACGATGTCCTTGCTCTTTCAGCTGCTTCAGCATTCTTTCCCTAGATCCATTGCATTGCACTTGCGATAACTCGATACAAACGATATAGCTTGAATTAAGTGGACATGTTCTTTGGAATACCCGGAATACCGGCTTTGCGATGAAGAGATTTGCGTGGCCAGTATTTCTTGCAGTTTTTCGCCTGTGAAAAGTTTCGGCAAACTAAAGTGACCAAGGCAATATGGACCACCTAAGAAAATCGTTCCGAAATGCGCTGAACAGCTCAAAAAATCATCATTCAAATGTAGTGTTACCATATATTACCTTTCATGTCGATGAATGATGAAGCATGCGTTTGGAAATTGTTGGAATGCACTCTTGAAAATGTATTGTTTTGATTTATTTTTAATTTTTAATGTGTTCCCGACTATACTAGGGCAAAATAGGTCGCCATTTGGGGTAGTATATGGGTCGCCCATCCTAAACGTTTTTTGGGAAAAGTGTTGTAATATGGATGAATATGATGTTCCTACAACAGTTTAGTGTATACCATAAAAAATGAGATTGATGTGCGGCTTACAACAGCGGACCTAACCGATTTGCCACTCTTCACCGTTTGCACAGACACATTTCATTGGTCTACAGTAATTTTCTCTATTCCAATGGCAGTGATACGGTATTGTAATTTATTCGTAATGAATCATAGATGATAATGTTCTTGTATTCGGCAACTGAAATTTGAGCTTGTTCGCATATTAGTACCGAATATGTTACTCTGTGCAGGTATGTCTGTCCATATTGCCCTATATAGAGTGATTTTGGAAAAAAAAAGTCAACAAGGCATTGAACATGGCCCAGTTTGCCGCTGATAGGCATGGTTTCATCCAGATAGGTATAAAGACAACACCTCAAAGTTCCGTTCCGTTAGATTTTCTGGAGACGATATTAACTTCTAGAATCCTGATTATCATTATAAAATTACTCAGCTCTCAGTCTAAATATGTGATTCCTTTAAATGCTTCGAATAAAGATATAATCATTTTATAAAATCTATATCATGCCATTGTTTTTTATTTGAAATTTTATTATTATATAAAATAAATCTAAAATATTTTCATACTTAGTAAATAAGTATTTCATAACTCATACTGTTCGAATTTCATAAGGTGTATCAATGAAAATCTAAAAGTAACTTTATGAAAAACATATGCTTCATTATGGGTATAATTCATTCAGGTTCATCCAGTTCAATAGGCAACCTTATGATTTTCAATCAATCTTCTTGTGGCTAAATTTCATAAGGTAAGTTTATAAACTTCGAAAGGTTTTTTTCGACAGTGCAGGAGGGGACATTTCCGTTTTAGCACCAAAACATGCCGTGCGGCGGCTCTTTTGTCATGATTTTCCACCAAACAGATGGTTATGCGCTTGAAATCAATAAGTGACCACATTGGCCACTCCTGGTACATGCAAGGTGCCCCCGGGGAATCCGTAGGAGGGGATATTTCCGTTTTAGCACCAAAATATACCGTGCGGCGGCTCTGTCGTCATGATTTTCCACAAAATAGATGATAATGCGCTTGAAATCGATAAAAGACCACATTGGCCACTCCTGGTACATGCAAGGTGCCCCCGGGGAATCCGCAGGAGGGGACATTTCCATTTTATTACCAAAATATACCGTGCGGCGGCTCTGTCGTCATGATTTTCCACAAAATAGATGATTATGCGCTTGAAATCGATAAAAGATCACATTGACCACTCCTGGTACATGCAAGGTGCTCCGCAGGAGCCGCAGGAGGGGACATTTCCGTTTTAGCACCAAAATATGCCGTGCGGCGGCTCTTTTGTCATGATTTTCCACCAAACAGATGGTTATGCGCTTGAAATCGATAAGTGACCACATTGGCCACTCCTGGTACATGCAAGGTGCCCCTGGGGAACCCGTATGAGAGGACATTTCCGTTTTAGCACGAAAATATGCCGTGCGGCGTCTCTTTCGTCATGATTTTCCACAAAATAGATGATAATGCGCTTGAAATCGATAAGTGACCACATTGGCAACGCCTGGAACCTATGAGGGGCCCCCAGGGAACCCGTAGAAGAGGACATTTCCATTTTTACACCAATATAAGCCGTGCGGC
Source organism: Armigeres subalbatus (assembly GCF_024139115.2). Classification (NCBI taxonomy): domain Eukaryota; kingdom Metazoa; phylum Arthropoda; class Insecta; order Diptera; family Culicidae; genus Armigeres; species Armigeres subalbatus. The sequence continues at coordinate 218,248,634 of NC_085139.1, forward strand.
GGCTCTTTTGGTGTTTTCCCATCAAACAGATGGTCATGCGCTCGAAATCGATAAGTGACCACATTGGCTACATTTGGAACCTATGAGGTTCCCTCGGAGAACACGCAGGAGATGACATTTCCATTTTTACACCAACATATGTCATGCGGCGGCTCTTTCGTCGTGATTTTCCTCCAAATAGGTGCCCTCGAAATCGATTATTGACATATTGTCCACCCTTAGAAGGTATGAGGTGCCCCCGGGAGCCCGTAGCCCATTTTAACACCAAAATATGCCGTGCGGTGGCTCTTTCTTTGTTATTTTCTACCAAACAGATGGTCATGTGCTTGCAGTTGATTAGTGATATTGTCTACTCTTGGAACCTTTGAGATGCCCTGCGAACCCGTAGGAGAGGACATTTTCATGGTTATATCAAATGTACTGTGCCGCTTGCGGCAGCTCTATCTTCGTCTATCATTGTCTACCCTGCCCCCAAGTCCTCAAAAAGTTGGTTATGCGCTTGAAATTGCTCTTCATTTGAAATTGAGTACTGAGTCAAATTAAAAAATAGTTTCTGGGCTACTGTGATGATTCCTTCGAACAGCTCTCCAAGGATTTTCTATTCCACATCTCGTTATTACCATTAGTCGATGGTCCCTTCAATATCGACTCATAGAAGTTTGAGGTTTTCACCGATCGCCGTGGACAATGATATTAAAACGCAACATTTTGATATAAAAAAGAAAATCTCTCCTTCTGTGAGACTCCTGCGGGTACCTTGTAGGTTGTAGATATTAAGTTTAGAATGAATGACCTATTTGATAGAAAAATAAACAAGATTAATCTACCTAGTGGTGATGGTGCCTTTATCGTTCGTTCAAAAGGGTTGAGAAATATATAAGAAAGGTCTAATATAACACTAATAGGTAGATAGCTCTTATTTTTCATATTTGTTATTTGCATTCTAAAACTTTCTGCTGAACGCAACTTATTGTAAGCCAATCGGATGAGCATAAGTGCCAGAAAAGTGATTTTCCCATGTAGCTGCTGAAATTAGTATATTGGCCATAACCTCGGAGCCCATAGTCCGATCTGGCCAATTTTCAATAGGAAACATAAGGGCAGGATTTTCGTCGAATGCTATTTACTGCGAGCAATTCGGATGAGGACAATTTCCAAAAAAGTGAGTGAGATTTTGTGTGCACAGACTTCTTCTTCTTCTTCTTCTTCTTGGCATTACATCCCCACACTGGGACAGAGCCGCCTCGCAGCTTAGTTTTCATTAAGCACTTCCACAGTTATTAACTGCGAGGTTTCTAAGCCAGGTTACCATTTTTGCATTCGTATATCATGAGGCTAGCACGATGATACTTTTATGCCCAGGGAAGTCGAAACAATTTCCAATCCGAAAATTGCCTGGACCGGCACCGGGAATCGAACCCAGCCACCCTCAGCATGGTCTTGCTTTGTAACCGCGCGTCTTACCGCACGGCTAAGGAGGGCCCCTTGTGTGCACAGACACTTTCAATGAATTCTTCACGGCACTCCATAATTACCGAAACTGGGCCTGGGGTTCCCCCGGGTTGATATTAGATTTCAAGAGCATAACCAACTATTTCATGGAAAATTATAGTGAAAGAGGCGCTGCACGGCATGCCTTTAAGGGCCGATGTCCACGTAAAGTTTTTTCACGCTGCTTGCACGCCGCGTTTACGCAAGGTACCCAGTATCAAATGGAGTAATGCGCACGTAAACGTGTGCACGACTACATTTGATGCCGGGTACCTTGCGTGGACGCGGCGTGCACGCAGCTTGAAAACACGCTACGTGGGCATCGGCCCTAAGTAAGAGTAAGCACGGAAATGTCCTCTCCTATGAGCTCCACGGCGGTACTTCATAGCTTCCAAAATGGAAAATGTGGTCACTTATTCATTTCGGTATAAAAACGGAAATTTTACCATCTACGGGTTCCCCGTGGGCATCTCATTGGTTCCAAGACTGGCCAATGTGGTCACTTATCGATTTCAAGTGCATAATCATCTATTTTGTGGAAAATCATGACGAAAGAGCCGCCGTACGGCATATTTCGGTGTTAAACGGAAATGTCCCTTTCTACGAATTCCCCAAGGGCACCTCATAGGTTCAAGAGTGGCCAATGTGGCCACTTATTGATTTCGAGAGAATAACCATCTCTTTGGTGGGAAAACACACCGAAAGAGTCGCCGCTTGACATATTTCGGTGTTAAAACGGAAATATCCCATACTATGGGTTCCCTGGGGGCCCCTGGTAGACTCCAAGAACGGCGAATGTGGTCAATTATCGATTTCAAGCGCATAATCATTTATTTTGTGGAAAATCATGACGAAAGAGCTGCCGCACGGTACTTATCTGTAGAATAAAAAATCACGATAATAAAGTTTAAAAAAAAAAGCTGCCGCACGGCATATTTTGGTGTTAAAACGGAAATGTCCTTTTTTACGGATTCCCCGAGGGCACCTCATTGGCTCCAAGAGTAGCCAATGTGGTCACTTATCGATTTCGAGCGCATTATCATCTATTTTGTGTAAAATCATGACGAAAGAGCCGCAGCACCGCACATTTTGGTGCCAGAACTGAAATGTCCTTTCCTACGGGTTCCCCGGGGTACCTTGCATATACAAGGAGTGGCCAATGTGATCATTTATCGATTTCAAGCGCATGACCATCTGTTTGGTGGAAAATCATGATAAAAGAGCCACCACACGGCATATTTTGGTGTTAAAACGGAAATGTCCCCTTTTACGGGTTCCCCTAGAGCACCTCAAAGGTTCCAAGAGTGGCCAATGTGGTCACTTAGCGATTTCGAGCGCATTATCATCTATTTTGTGGAAAATCATGACGACAGAACCGCCGCATGGTATATTTTGGTGTTAAAACGGAAATGTCCTCTTTTACGGGTTCCCCGGGGGAACCTTGCATGTACCAGGAGTGGCCAATGTGGTCACTTATCGATTTCAAGCGCATAACCATCTGTTTGGTGGAAAATCATGACAAAAGAGCCGCCGCACGGCATATTTTGTTGCTAAAACGGAAATGTCCCCTCCTGCGGGTTCCCCGGGGGCACCTTGCATGTACCAGGAGTGGCCAATGTGGTCACTTATCGATTTCAAGCACATTATCATCTATTTTGTGGAAAATCATGATGACAGAGCCGCCGCACGGTATATTTTGGTGCTAAAACGGAAATGTCCCCTCCTGCGGGTTCCCCGGGGGCACCTTGCATGTACCAGGAGTGGCCACTTTCGTCGGAAGCCCTTTCATGGACCGTACATTACCGTTTTAAGAGAATATATGAAGAATTAGCGATCGAATGGCATATATGGAGCGATTTTTATGCTCCCCTTATATGACCGACAAGGTCCCCGTGGAAGTCGTTTCCCGGTGGCCATTGTCTCCAGAACCAGCATATCACCACATAGCCACAAAATTGATGAGTTTATCTTTCGAACGGTATATAAACTTTGTAATTTGGTTATAATTTGACTGTTTTATAAGCATTTACATTTCTGGGTCAATATGACCCCAACATCTTATTCGTAAGTTTTTTCTAATATCCGAAGAAGGTTAAAAAAATAAAAGTCAATTTGCAAAAAAACGCTCTTTCTGATTTGGAAGAAATTTTGTCTCAAGATAGGTGATTATATTCCCTACCAACCGTCCATACATCGCAAGCCGGGCACTTTTAAAGGAAAAAGTTTTCTAACAAAAACTTTTTCTTGACAGAATTGATTTTTCAGTGTCTTTAAGGGGTGGATTTAACATATGTATACATATATACTCATATTAATTATTCCTGTACAGTCAGGCAGAGTACAATGTTTTGGTCGTAACTGGTCGCAACTAAAAGAAGCTAATAATGGAATATAATATTTTTTTGAAGATATAAACCCTTTTTAATATTACTCTTAATTTAAAAACAAACTATATTTAGTGACTAAATTAGACAATGTATCATAAAAACAGATTTGCTTGGGGTTCTATAACGATGGCTTTCATTGGTTTAGTTTCAGATGAAAATACACTGAAAATAATTCCGACAAGAAAAAGTTTTTGTTAGAAAACTTTTTTCCTTAAGAGTGCCCAGCTTGCGATGTATGGACGGTTGGTAGGGAACATAATCACCTATCTTGAGACAAAATTTCATTTAAATAAAAAAGAGCATTTTTTCGCAAATCGACTTTAAAATTTTTAAACTGATTTTTTTCAGTGTAGGGCTCAATTTGGATTGTTTCTGATATTTTCACTAGAAATTTTGACTGATTTTGCGATGGTCACCCATACAACACTTTTTTGTGGGATGCGTCGTTTTTCTATTATATCCATTTGAAAATATTAGCAAAAAAAAATTCAGCTCTTTTCAAAGGATAGTCTAGATTAAATTTGGAAAAACATTTTTGTTTTCATTTCGGATCATCTGGTGATTTTTCATTTCTCATTTTTCATTTCTTACTTCTTACTTTTCACTCCTCACTTCGCACTTCTCACGTCTCACTTTTCACTTCTCACTGCTCACATCGGCCCATAGGGGAAAGAAATGGCAGAAATGACGCTTAACTTTTAAAAAGAACATATGTCACCTTTTTTTCATGAATTAATTTGTGTACCGCAATCAAAAGCTATCATATTGGTCTGTTGATCGCAATATTAAAATGCAATCATGAAAATATGTTTCTTAGGTCATTTTGAAAAAATAAACTAGAATTTTCAGTGTATACATGAAATCTTAAAATAGGTACTTTTTAACTCATTAATGGGTTTCTATGTTTCTTTGTGAAGTTTTTTTTCTTCCGTGTAAGCTGTGTATTCTATGCTGTCAGTGTGCCGGTTTCGAATAAATTGTGTCTTGGGAGAACATAACCTAGAAAATCGATAGCTTATTTGTTACGAAATAATGATGTCTCATAACTCTTTGAATATTTACTATTTTTTGAGACGTGCCATCATTATGAAATTCAATAGCGAACAAGAAGAAAACATTCCCCATCGAATGCAACTTGTTGTAGCAAAATCGATTCAGGTTTAGTACTAGAAAAATTGTCTAATGTTTCAATGTGCACACACATACACACACACACACGGACACACACACGGACAGACAGACATTTGCTCAGTTTGTCGAGCTGAATCGAATGGTATATAATACTATGGGTCTACAAGCGCTCTATAAAAAGTACGTTTTGGGAGTGAAATGAAAGCCTTTCAGGTACAACTTTGTTGTACGAGAAAGGCAAAACATTAATTAAATCAAAATCGAATAAAGAGTCTCTTATCATAAATTCTCGCATAAATTATTATATTTATTATATTAATTTTCACCGTTTTTGATAAACGAAAACACATTAGGGTTTGTTCAAAAATGATGTCACAAGTTTTAGGGGGGGAGGGGGTCTAAGATTTTGTGACAGTACATGTAATAGGTATACAAAAAAGCGTGACAGAGGGGGGGGAGGGGGTCTAGAAATCCCAAAAAGTAGTGGACGTCATATTTGAATCGCCCCTTATACACCCGCTTCTAAATCAAGCAGAAATGATTGGTCCCGAGGAACGAAAAGTTGGTCGCTTCAAAGATCCTCGTGGACATTTTTTCTTCATCCAAGCACCAGCCACTGATGAAATCGTCTAAATTCATTTGAATGGGATGATCAATATACACCGGCTTCGCACCGAATTCTTCCTTTTTGTAGTTAAATTCCATCTTGTGGAACGGTAGCAGCGGGAGGCACTGTTACGATGTCTGGAAAGCATTACCGAAACTATTAGTGTAAACTGAAAGCTGCTTCTTCCGACGGTTTCTGCTGCTTCCGTCACAGTTGGTCCGTGAATCCGTTCACTATTTGAAAACAAGATCAGAAGGAACATAAATTACATTCACATTACATCACAAATAATAGGTAATTTCGGATTACAAACATCTGGAACTTACCTCGTTTCGTATACGTGAATATAACGCATCGTTGCTATTGGTAATTGAAATCTTATTTTTTCAATAAATTTCTATCTGAAATGCTTTGTTTTTCCATCGATAATTAAAAAAAACTTAAATCTTCCGATTAGAAAGGGGAAACCATTGACGAATACGAATAAAATATTCGTCAATGGGGAAACCGAGGGAAAACAAAAATTGCGACTATGCTAATCTATATAATAAAAATGAAATGGTCTGTGTTCGTATCCGCATAACTCGAAAACGGCTGGATGGATTTTCTTCATTCCTTCAGCAGTTACGTTCATTATAGTTTCCGACGGGTTTATAGAATATTTCTTCATGTGAAAATCACAAGTAAAGTTGAGTAGATTATAAAAAACTAAAGTAAAGATTCGTATGGGATTTTTGTATAGGCAGTTCACAACGCGCATTTTCGCCTACTTCGCAGGACAACGTCTGCCGGGTCGACTAGTACCAAATAGTTCTGCGGGTACCATTTACCCATTATAAAGGTCGACGCGCAATCTTAATTATTGGGGATAAAACACCCTTTTTCTGGATTCGAAAATATACCCATTTTCTGACATATCAGAACAATTTAAAAAAAATGGGTCAATGAACCCCATTAAATGGGTATTCTCAAGCTTCCGTGTTTAAACAATTTACCCAAAGCTGAGTTTAATTTATCCAAAGCGGACCTTAATCAACCCAAAATAGAGAATATTGAATTTACTCAAATTTGTGTTATTGGGCTGAGCAACCTCGGTGAGGTGTTTGCATCTTGCTCTAGTTTTGATAGCAATCATGGGAAGGAAAGGGAAAACTACCCAAATTTGGGTAAATTTTCTCTGCGATATTCTCATGAGTGCGTATATTGAACTCAAAGTTTGGGTTGATTTATCTGTCCGTGCAGGCGGGCCCTGTCGCGCTCGGTTCCACCCACAAGCATGTACTTTGTCTTTGACGCATTCACCACCAGTCCAACTTTTGTTGCTTCACGTTTCAGGCGGGTGTAAAGTTCTGCCACCTTTGCAAATGTTCGGCCGACAATGTCCATGTCATCCGCGAAGCAAATAAATTAACTGGATCTGTTGAAAATCGTACCCCGGCTGTTACACCCGGCTCTCCGCATGACACCTTCTAGCGCAATGTTGAACAACAGGCACGAAAGTCCATCACCTTGTCTTAGTCCCCGGCGCGATTCGAACGAACTGGAGTGTTCGCCCGAAATCTTCACACAGTTTTGCACACCATCCACCGTTGCTTTGATCAGTCTGGTAAGCTTCCCAGGGAAGCTGTTCTCGTCCATAATTTTCCATAGCTCTACACAGAACCAAAAAAAGTTGGGATTCCAACATTTTTTACATTTTATTTCAACAGTGAGGTAAATTTGGTACTTTTGAATGCTAAAATATTTAAAATGAATGTAAAATGTTTGATCTGAATGTTTTTTTCTCAGTGTAAAATTGTTATTTTGACAGTGAGAGCAATCAGAACAAAATTTTCAAAATTATCAAACGTATTTCCACATTTTATATTTTTGGCAACCATATGACTTCGAAATTATTGTAACTGGCAGCACATGACGATCTGTCATGTCAGAAGTTTCTGTTTTGTTTTGCTGCTCGGAGATTCATTGTGGATTTGTGGATCTAAAATTAAAACAGTACCAGCGAAAGATTATGCTTTTTGCGACCCGGACGGCAAGACAACATGGCCAGCACCATCTTCAATTACGCTGGAGAGGTGGTCTACCGGAAAATCCCAGTGATCCCAGTGGTGCGGTTCTGTCGAGGAGCTGTATAGAGCAAGGAGACACTAATATATGGAAAGGTGACTACCGGTAAGCTTGCAATTTGAGACCATTGTGTTCATTTTTCTTCTTATCCGTCGCAATATATTTTGCTTTTTTCTTATTTAAGCTAAACCTGCTGAACTTTGGCGATACCCGCTGAGCGTATCGAACTCGACCTCTCCAATAGCACCATCATATTCAGAGCCTAAAGGTTGTGGCAACCGTGACATCCGAAACAAGCTGACAATGGACGTGGCGGCGATATGGAATGCATAACAACCAACGGAGGCGAACCAGCAGCAGCACATATAGCTTCATCATGCGACGCATTCCCTTCAAGGCCCCGTCTGGACATTTGCCGCTCAAGAAGCAAATAAACGGGCCCAACGATAAAATAGTGAAACAAAACGTCATCAATCCCAAATTACATACGTTAATAAACCAGAAATTAGTTGCTACTGGTCCGAAAACCAGTGATCTCAGAAAGAAGCAGCAGCGGCTGCCGCCCAGGTGGTCCAGCAACAACAACTGCAGCTACAGGGAACGAGTGGTATCAGCACCTGCAACGAGATACTGAATGCTGCAGGACAACCAATCACAATTCTGTCAGCGACAAGTCAGAATCCGCAGCAAGCAGCACAGAATAAGATCATCCTAACGTCTTCTCCGCAACTGATACAACAAGCTGCCGGATGGATGCGGCGGCGGCAGCATCAACGCACGGAAAGAATTCAATCAACTCCAATTTGATGCAACAACAACAACAGGGTCAGCAGATTGCCCAGTTCCAATTTACCGACGGTAGCCAAGGGCAGACGACTTCCGGAACGACGGGAGGACAGCAGGAGAGAAGGCCGACACAGAAAAAAAAAACGAATAGTGTATGCGAGCATCAAGAACAGTCGTGGGCCGTTCCTGGCACAGCTAAATTCGAAAGTGGCCGGTCTTCGGCTGCAGTTGCTGGCTCAGTAAATGGTAACTCAGCGGTCACAGCATCCAATAGCGGATCCGCTTCTTTCGTTGTGCCGTCGTCATCCGGTGTTGTGGTTGCTGGGAGCGGCGTGAATGCAACAGAAAATAATACCAACGCTACTGGACCTGCTGGCATCAACATTACCAACAGGTTAGAATCGAAAGGTGGCATTAGCTGGTCGGCCTGGGATGGCCGAATCCGAGTGTACGTACTGTTGTCGTGCACGTTTAGTTGGTCACACCGAATAGTGAAACTAAATCAGTTTATGGAAAGCTAAACTAATTAGTTTTTCTTTTTATTACGGTAAAGATTGTGCGCTTAATTCGGTTCATATAAGTATTTGTTGTAGGGAACTTTCGAACGAGTACGATATGGAATTCATTTTATAGGCAATAGTGTTTGTTTAAGATTAATAATGGACAGTGAACCGGCCACTTATTTCATTTCGGAGGCAATTTAACAGTTTGCCTAGCAAAGCACCTGTCGCTATGTTGGACTTCCCCCGTCAAGGATGTCTTGTTCGATGTGTGTAGCACGATAGATCCGAGTAGTAGAAAATTCTGACCGCCGAGGAGGAAGCTGAAAAAATGGTTGCTTCTGATTGCCGAGTTGATTTCGTCGCTTCTGGCAGAGGTGGATATTCGTCAGGTTTGCAGCTTAAACAATATGTGGAAGCATTGCCAGGGATACTTTATGGCAGCGCTGACTATGGTTTTTATAAGGAAATATCTAATGGTGATTTAATCTTATGTTGAGCATATTTCAGGTTAACCTAATTAACTTATAACAATGCTTCCACAGCAGGGCGATTACGCGAAACGTAAAATAATGGCATATTTGTATAAAATAAATCAAATGATTATAAAAAATGGAAACGGAATCAATTTTAAATGCTTTGAATTTTATTCTGACATACACATTCAAATTAAAAGCGCATGGCACTTGTTGCTTTGAAAGCATTACAGTTAATTCTAAAGAAAAATACTTTAGTTTTGAGATGAAAATGTCATTTTAAAAAGTTAACTGTTGTTAAAGTTCTCACAGAAGTAACATTCTTGCAGTTGTAAATTTAACAGTCTTATACTTTCTACTGAAAATCACAACTAATTTTCTCAATTTTACCAACGTTTTCTTCCAACAAATATTACCAACGATTTTTTTGTGTGTACGCGGCATACGTCGTATGCCGCTCTGAAATCAACGAACAGATGATGCGTTGGGACCTGGTATTCACGGCATTTTGAAGGAGTTGCAGTAAAGATCTGGTCCGTTGTCGAGCGGCCGTACACTCAGAAATAAAATAATTCGCTTTTAAAGATATAAGGTCTGTCTCATTTGAGAATTAAACTTAAAAGTGGCAGTCTGAAAATTAACAAATAACCCGGTTATAAGAATGGCTGGGCTATCAGCACCAATAAGACATCGATGCTAAATGATTCGATATCTGTCAAAGTAATCATGCTCTGCGAGCAGGGTTATTCGATAATTATTGAAATGCACTTTTAAGTTTAATTTCAGTTTAATTCTCCAAATGAGACAGAGCCTTAAATTTAATCTATGATGGCATTTTGTAACTTAAACTATCAATAGATTAAAGTTTATGTATCTGAAATTAAAATTTATCTATGAATGATTTGCACGTAAATATCATGTTAATGTCTTAGTCATTGGCACACAACTTTATTTGCACCGTATACCGTCTCGAGAGATACCGTAAAAATATTTAATTGCTCATCTGAAACCACAAAGTTTGCCGGATCAAAAATAAACATCTGAAAGACATTTTCAAATAAAACCCCCTTACGGAAGTTGCGGAAGTGCTAAAATCGGACAAACATTTTTAAATTCGCCACTCCTTTCGCTGAAGATGGTGACCAGACGCTGGACTGCAGCTTCACGAACATGGAAATGGAAAACCTTCTCAAAGTGGAATGTTTCCATTCTTCTAAAAGGCGCCTCTACTGCATAAAAGCATTATCATGACACTATTATTATAAAATTTGATGATTATTTCAGGAAGATTACAGCGCTGGAACTTGGAACGCATGCATGCTGAAACACAAAGTTGTGAGCTGAAGGAGTATTTATAAACGGTGGACTATTGACGAAGGATTTTGCCAGAAAACCCACTAAGCCTGTGAACCATTCCCGATTCGTTTAACTTTTAGTTAAAATTTGACAGTTCGAAAGTTATTTGACCTTGGTTAAAATAACCCTGCTCCGGAGCATGGTTAGATTTGACAGTTCGATAGTTAAACTTTTTCGCGAGAAATTGGCGCCAAATCCATTTCGTTCCGAATAACTATCAATTATCAAAACTCAAATGGGTCGGCTGAGTAATTTAACAGATGGGAAAATAACCATCGAAGCTAAATTTTAATTCTAGATTGCTTTGAGAATAGAGTCGTAGCAAAAGAGATTCTCTTTGTTCACGCTCTTTCGCTAATAGATCGGCAAGTTTAGCATTTTCTGCACATTTTCACTTTAGCACGCTAGAGTTATTGTCTTTAGATATCTGCCAAAAATCCAACATAAGTTTGTGTATAGCTTTAATAATCGAAGAGAATGTATCCGAAGAGAGGTCTCTTTTGCACATACGACCCATTCTCAAAGACTCTAGAATTAGAAGTTAAACGAATTGTGGAATGGTTCAGCTAGCAAGTCATCACAAACTGGGATCGGTAGAATTTTGTGGTTCTTCAAATTTGGACTCACTAGTTGGAGTAGGAAACGTTTTTTAAACACTCACATTATCTCAAATCAAACAGGATGGTCCCGATATCTCATCAAGGTTAATGATCAATACAACTTGTTTTCAAAGATGGTAATAATAAAATGTTTGTGTTATATTTATGTTCATCATTTTCTGTTTCTGGAGAACACCAATCAATTGAATTCATCTAGTAAAGAAGCTGTGGCCTCAAAGTACATATATGTCCGGCGACCAAACGGACGCGATTGAGCACTCGGCTGCGACGCAAGTCGCGACAATTTGAAATAAATATTTATATGTACTTGAGGCCACAGCTTTTTCTTATGGATGATGACTTCTGACTTGATTTTCCACGCGCACATGATGGATGGATTTGTTTTCATCGGGAAACGCTTCGGAAGCGTTCTTCGATGAAACAACCTATCCCTGCGCGTGCAAGAGAAAGATGACAACGTCAGCAACTTATCTGCAGTTGATTGGTTTGTTTTTGTTCATTAGTAGTGCGCATCATGCACGCATGGATGTACGCTATCATGCGCACCAACTGAAACTTAGTTAATAACTACATAAAACTCCCAGCAATACCAAAGTTAGGTGTTTTGATTGCGCTATTCAAATTAATTCATGAAAATGTTACTTAGGTCCGATGAAGAATGCATATGATTATGCATATTGCGCAGATCATTCAAATCATGAAAATGTATTCATTTCGCAGGATTACATGGGAACGCCAGCGTTTCGATGAAACAAATCATCCTCCTGCGTGCAAGAGAAAAGATGATCAACGTCAGCAACTTATTCTGCAGTGATTGGTTTGTTTTTGTTCATAGTAGTGCGCATCATGCACGCATGGATGTACTATCATGCGCACTAATCAGAAATGAGCTGACGTTCTGATAATCGATGTTAGACATGATTTTAATATTTTTTTAGAATTAATTTGAATAGCGCAATCAACAGAAACAACAAAGCTTTTGAATGCAGTACTCAAATTAATTCATGAAAAAATGTTACTTAGGTCCTTTGAAAGTTAAGAGATATCTGCAGATATTTCATTTATTGAAAACAAATTTTCGATTTTCTACTATACACGGAATATATATATCCCAGCCCAGCAAACAAAATGTAGTCTGAGGTTCGTTAGGTACTTAGTGAGTGGCTGAAAATTGAGAAAAAACAAACGTTTGATCGAAGGTTTGAGCCCTTGTTGATATTGTTTTTATTATTTCCACCGATGCACCAGACCTCAGTATTTACTTGCGAGAAAACATGTCGTCGCGTGCGAAATCGTTATCTTTATAAAATTAAGCGCGTGGTGAAACATCCGCAAACAAATCCGGTCGATTTTCCGAAAGTGTCCAGTGAAAGTGGATTCCGTCGAGAATTGTAAACGAGGTGAAAATTTTCTTTAATTGATCGGGTTTTTTCGACAAAAAGTGCTTTGTTGGGAAAGTTTTGCTGAGAAATGTTATGGCGTTCCATGAATGATCAAGTAAGAGATCCCGTCCGGAAATTGGTAGAAACGTAGTGAAAATTTTATTACACTGATCCTTGCACTGATCGGTGTTTCTTTTGCAATGAAAAAGTGCTTGAGTAGAGGAGTTTTTCCGAGAAATGTCATGGTGCGGTACGAATGGTTACATCCAGCGCCGGTGAAAAATGCAAATTATGAGGCATGGTATTTTGAACCATAGGAAGTGGATGAGTGAAATTTTGTAATAATCGCATCGTTGTGTTCTCTAATTCGATGAATCTCAAAGGGAATATACGGTTTTTTTCAGAAAAGTGTATCATCAGTAAACAAGTGTTCAAGTATCTGGGAAAGCTTCAATTGTTGAAAATCATATATCGGAAGTGATGCTTATTATTATTGTCATTATTCAAGAGACTTGTAGCCCAGGCTGGCTCATTTCTAAAAAGTGTAAATACATAGGTGAATTCCTTCCGGCGGTAGTAGGTATTATTGAGACCCACCATTGTGCAGGTAGTGTGACTCATGCATCATACGCGCATAGCAAATGTTATTTTGAGGTCCTAACTTACAGTGCCTACTGAGGATCACTAGGGCGCATATAATGGAATCAAACAAAACGAATAGCGTGAATTAAACAAAACAACAAAAAGATATGACTTAACCACGAGCGTGCGCGAACGTCTCAAGCACTCGAAGCAGAATATCAGCAAGAGGATTCCTTTGTCTTGACGCATTCGCACGCAAAGCGTCACTATGTCATCAGCCTTAGTCCATAACCATCGAAGAAGAAACACCTTGAATTGACTCCGATTCCAACAGTCTGTTTCACCACGCAGGCAAGCTGTCCTGGCATCAAGAGCAATTTTCCATAAAGACAAGGTAGGTCTTGATATCAACATGCTTTAGTCGTATAGCTCAAATTGAAATGCCCACCAGGGGACAAGTAGTTTAACGTTTTAGGTATCCGCCACATAGTCAAATGTTTTGAGGAGCTTTTGTAACTGTCTTGCATCATTGAACCCTCACGAGAGTAGTACATAACGAATATGCACTCGTATAGCCATGTAGTTTTGCGGTGCTTGAGTTGTTGTAACTGTTCAGCATTACTGAACCCTACCAGGGTGCAAGTAACTTGAATACATCCGCTCGCACATAGCCAAATGTTTTTTGAGGAGCTGTGAAACTGTCTGTGCATTACTGAAACCCAATGGTGCAGGACTGAATATGCAATAGCTTTGCATAGCCATATTTTTTGAGGTGCTTGTTGAAACTGTATGTGTGATTACTGAAACCACCTGGGTGCACGTAATTCAAATAAGCATCTGTTCGCGCATAGTCAAATGTAGTTTTGTGGTGCTTGTTGAAACTGTCCCTGCATCACTGAACCTCACCAGGGTGCAGGTAATTGAATATGCATCCGCGCTCGCACATAGCCAAATGTTTTTGAGAGCTTGTTGTAACTGTCTGTGCATTATTGAAACCCACGAGGGTGCAAGTAATCGAATATGCATCAGTTTGCATAGCCAAATATAGTTCTGAGTGCTTGTTGAAACTGTTCGTGCATCATTGAAACCCACCTGGGAGGTAATTGAATATGCATTAGCTTCGCATGCAATTTAGTTTTGAGGTGCTTGTGTAACTGTCGTGCATTGAAACCCACCAAGGTGCAGGTAATCTGAATATGCATGCTCGCACTCTAGCCAAATGTTTTCAAGAGTTTGTTGTAACTGTTCGCATTATTGAAACCCACGATGTGCAGGTAATCGAATATGCATTGACGCATAGCCAAATGTAGTTTTGAGGTGCTTGTTGAAACTGTCGTGCATTACTGAACCTCACCTAGTGCAGGTAATTCGAATATGCATCCGCTCGCACAAGCCAAATGTTTTTGAGGAGCTTGTTGTAACTGTCTGTGCATTATTGAAACCCGAGGGTAAGTAATTGAATATGCATCAGTCGCATAGCCAAATATATTCTGATGTGCTGTTGAACTGTCTGTGATCATTGAAACCCACTGGTAGGTAATTAATATGCATAGCTTGCATAGCCTATTAGTTTTGAGGTGGTTGAAACTTTGTGCATTATGAACCTCACAGGCAAGTATCGAATATGCATCCGTCGCACATAGCTAAATGTTTTTGAGGTGCTTGTTAACTGTCGTGCATTATTGAAACCCACGAGGTGCAAGTAATTAATATGATCAGTTTGCATACAAAGTAGTTTTGAGGTGCGTTGAAACTCCGTGCATCATGAACCTACGGTGCAGGTAATTGAATATGCATCGTCGATACTGGTTGAACTTTCGAGCAATTTCATGAAATTGTAATGGAACTCCTGGATCAATTTCGGTGGAACTCATGGAGATATTTCTGGAGAAACGTGATGGAATGAACAGATTAATCCACCTAGCGGTGATGATGCCTTTCTTGCGGTAAAAAATAGTATTTTGGGATTACCTCATCCCGATCGGCCAATTTTAATAGGAACTTTTACTTTTACGCGCTTTTTATAAGAAAAGTATTATGGCCATAATTACAAGCCCATTGTCCGATCCGTCCAATTTTCAATAGGAAACAATGGGGCAGGATACTGTGTCGAATGCAGCCTGTTTGAGGAATCCGTTCAGAGTAAGTGCATTAAACGTGAGCTAGACTTTTCACGTGCTTTTTTATGAGAAAAAGTATTTTGGCCATACTTCCAAGCCCATTGTCCGATCCAATTTCAATAGGAAACAATGGGCAGAATATCGCGTCGAATGCAACCTGTTGAAGAAATCGGTTATAAGGGTCAGTACTGAGTTTTCGTGACTGTATGCGTAGCGACAGTTGCATTTTCATTTTCAGACCAAATGAAAATGTAGCCGTCTGCCGTCTACCTGTCACATTAGCGGCCATGATGGGAATGTTGCTTTTTAAATCTAAATTTCCAAATAGTTTTAAAAGATTTGTGTAAATAACGATGACTAGTCGAATAAATGATTGTATTGTTTTTGATTTTCGAGTTAGAAGCAAATTATTGAAGAAGAAACAGCTTGTTTAATAGTTTGTTGCGCTTTCATGAAATAAAATCCGAGAAAATTTGACCACATTCCTCTCATTGTTTATGATTTCTATGAGAGCAGGAAAGAATAAAATGTAAATATATGTGACCTCTCTCAATGAAAATGAAAATCAGGACTGATAAGGGTAAGTACAAAAAGTGAGCTAGACGTTTTGTTTTTGTGCGCGTACACACACATACACACACACACACACACACACACACACACACACACACAAAACAACGCGTCTCGCAAAAGCCGCCTACAAGAAGTGGCGGAGAGCTCCCTAGGCGAGACGGTCAAGGAGGGCACTCACGACGGAGGTGAATCTAAGGTTAAAGACCTGGACGAGATCACAAGTCGAAGAGCTCGTCACGGCAATGCGGCGACAGTGTGAAGTGGACGCCCACGCAGCCGTTCGGCTACGGAAAGGTCCGGGGACGCAGGTAGCATTGGTTCGGCTATCTGCAGCGGACGCCTCAGGTAGTCAGTTAGGGAGCGTCAAGGTGGGATGGTCGGTATGCCCTGTCGCATATACGAGCAACCGAAGTTTGCTTCATGCCTGGAACGGGCAAGCAATGGACTGCAAAGGCCTGACAGAGCAATCGCGACGCTGCGGATTGAGGGACATAGCAAAATGCTGCACGAACCCTCCCAATTGTTTGATTTGTTCCAGCAAAGCTGTGAACAGCAAGCACCCCATGGGGGGTCTGATGTGCCCGGCGTTTGCGCGCTGCAAAATCAAAGTGCAGGTAAAGCAGTGGTTGTCGGCTTCGCCGAGTGTTTGGTGTGCAGGTTTAGAGGAAACGGCGGAACACGTGTTGTCCGGTGCTTCGTTTTCGCGATGCGTGACCACATGCTTGCCACATGTGGTCTGACACTACCCCGACAACCTAGTTCGAGGATGTAAAGACGAAGTTCTGGAACGTGCCGTTTTATCGGCTATCGCCCAAATCGTCTCGAGCTAGCAAGAAGGTGGCGCGTGGACTCAAGGATAGTTCAGGCGCAAATAAGAGGTGGTCCAAGGATCGAGTCGGCTTCATGGGTCATACCGTCATACCGGTCATGCTCTGTGGTCGAACTCGATCCTTTTATCGAACTAAGGGCCGCGCGAAGAACAACAACATGGTATCGTCGCTTGCGGCGTCGGTCAACCGGGCGGGGCCGAGCCGAGGACGGAAAGGGTCCCGTCAAGGCTGGGGCAGGCGTAGCCCCGCGTCGGCAAGTCCCTCTGTTTGCTGGGCGAAAGGCCCCATCGCAGAAAGGTCAATTTGGGGTACGCGGCATCATCATTCTTGATACCAGTCGTGCAGAGGGAAGCAGGCGCGAAGTCGACCCTTCCCACCTTCCGAGAGACATAGAACGTGGTAAGGCCACCTGGAAAGCCGGCAACGCGCTGGCACGATACCATGGTGTTCTTCAAAAGCGAGTTACGATGTTCGGTGCTGCAAGGACACGCAGTTAACCCGAGGGTGGACTGGCCCCCTTGAAGCATTACTTTTGGTTGTACCGAAGGGACTATGGGCTTGGCGGCAGAAACGGTTTAGCTGGTCGATGAGTCCGCCTCCTCATTGAGGTGGCCTAACCCAGCACTTCCTGGTCAACCCAGGATGTCAGCACGCAACCGAACGAAGCAATGTG